>NC_135566.1:15745000-15775000 GCF_964340395.1 Glandiceps talaboti | reverse complement strand
CTACATCTTTGTGGTCACACTCCACTGTTTACTTTGTGTTGTCTCAGTGACAAAGGTACTCGTTTTTAGCTCATATATGATTTGTAAGGTGCAAGGTCGTCCACATCCAAATCTGTCGGCTCCTTTGATCCGACTTGTCATTGACACTTTCTCCGTTGTGTGGCATTGTCTGTAAGGAGACTTTTTTTTCAACTAACTATAGTATATTTGTGTTGATGTGGTTGTGGTTTTGTATTTACATTATTCAATTATTTCAAGAAATATGCACTTATGTAAGTTTGAAATATAATTTCACAAATAAATTCGGCATACAATTTACAAGTAGCATAGTTTTTAGATATAGACCAACAATTTTACTAACTTGATGTTTTAAAAATGAAGCATATATTTTCACTTACAATACAATAAATGCCATGTCCTAACTTGATTTTTCCATATTTTGCCTTTTTTTAAAAAAATGAAGCCTATAGTTTCAGTTATACAATATATATGCCATGTGACGACACAATTGTTCAACTACCTCAGTGAAAAGAAATTTCGAAAGCCTTAATGTTTAATAATGATGTATTCACTTTCACAAACAACTTAACCCCATACCCCACTCCTGCCTAGATTGCAAAATAGTAAAATATATGAGGTACTATGAGGTAAAATGTCAGACGGTGACAGACAGCGCCTTGTAAAATGTCAGACAGTGACCCACAATGACTTGTAAAATGTCAGACAGTGACCCACAATGCCTTGTAAAATGTCAGACAGTGACCCACAATGACTTGTAAAATGTCAGACAGTGACCCACAATGCCTTGGAAATGTCAGACGGTGACCCACAATGCCTTGTAAGATGTTAGACAGTGACCCACAATGCCTTGTAAAATGTCAGATGGTGACCCACAGTGCCATATAGAAAGTCAGACAGTGACCCACAATGCCTTGTAAGATGTCAGACAGTGACCCACAATGCCTTGTAAGATGTCAGACAGTGACCCACAATGCCTTGTAAGATGTCAGACAGTGACCCACAATGCCTTGTAAGATGTCAGACAGTGACCCACAATGCCTTGTAAAATGTCAGATGGTGACCCAGAGTGCCATATAGAAAGTCAGACAGTGACCCACAATGCCTTGTAAGATGTCAGACAGTGACCCACAATGCCTTGGAAAATGTCAGACAGTGACCCAAACCGCCTTGTAAAATGTCAGACAGTGACCCACAATGCCTTATAAAATGTCAGACAGTGACCCACAATGCCTTGGAAAATGTCAGACAGTGACCCAAACCGCCTTGTAAAATGTCAGACAGTGACCCACAATGCCTTATAAAATGTCAGACAGTGACCCACAATGCCTTGTAAAATGTCAGACTGTGACCCACAGTGCCTTGTAAAATGTCAGACAGTGACCCACAATACCTTGTAAAATGTCAGACAGTGACCCAAACTGCCTTGGAAAATGTTAGACAGTGACCCAAACCGCCTTGTAAAATGTCAGACAGTGACCCACAATGCCTTGTAAAATGTCAGACAGTGACCCACAGTGCCTTGTAAAATGTCAGACAGTGACACACAATGCCTTGTAAGATGTCAGACAGTGACCCACAATGCCTTGTAAAATGTCAGACAGTGACCCACAGTGCCTTGTAAGATGTCAGACAGTGACCCACAATGCCTTGTAAAATGTCAGACAGTGACCCACAGTGCCTTGTAAAATGTCAGACAGTGACCCACAGTGCCTTGGAAAATGTCAGACAGTGACCCAAACCGCCTTGTAAAATGTCAGACAGTGACCCACAATGCCTTATAAAATGTCAGACAATGACCCACAATGCCTTGTAAAATGTCAGACAGTGACCCACAGTGCCTTGTAAAATGTCAGACAGTGACCCACAATGCCTTGTAAAATGTCAGACAGTGACCCACAATGCCTTGGAAAATGTCAGACAGTGACCCAAACCGCCTTGTAAAATGTCAGACAGTGACCCACAATGCCTTATAAAATGTCAGACAGTGACCCACAATGCCTTATAAAATGTCAGACAGTGACCCAAAATGCCTTGTAAAATGTCAGACAGTGACCCACAATGCCTTGTAAAATGTCAGACAGTGACCCACAGTGCCTTGTAAGATGTCAGACAGTGACCCACAATGCCTTGGAAAATGTCAGACAGTGACCCACAATGCCTTTTTGTAAAATGTCAGACAGTGACCCACAACGCCTTGTAAAATGTCAGACAGGGACCCACAATGCCTTGTAAGATGTCAGACAGTGACCCACAGTGCCATATAGAAAGTCAGACAGTAACTTGTAAAAAGTTAGGTGGTGACCGAAAATATCAAGCATTGACCCACAGTCCCTTGTTGAACTTCGGATGGTGGCCAACATTGCCCTGAAAAAAGTCAGATGGTGACCCACAATACCATATAACAACTAAACTCTTCATAAAAGATACAGTCCCCTCAAATACTTTACTTAGTATGTGACTGAATGGTGACATAATTTTAAAAGAAAATCGTGGTACCAAATAAATTCTAAAATATGTCTGTGATATGCAGGAAACGTCCAGATTTTGATAATTGACCCTGAAGGTGAAAGTCAAGGTCAAAGGTCAACTGGCTCAAAACAGATTGTATACCTTATAGTATAGGGATAGACACTTGAATGGAGTCTCCCAAGTATAAAGTTTTTAAGGTATGCAGTAAATCATGATAGTAAAATACAAATATGACCATAATTAAGTTAAAGGTTATGTAAGTACCAAAAGCATCTTTTATAATATTTCTCTTCTTCTCTTGTTCTGCATTCCCTTTATACACCAATTTGAAAGAAAATTGGCCATACACATAAATGCTAGACTGGCTGCAAAATATGCAAAAACCTGCTTCATTTGATAATTGACCCAGAAGAACAAGGCCAGTATCAAAGGTCACCGTTTTACAAGAAAGCTTGCATGTGATTATATAGGGTTAATAGACACTTGAATGCATGGAGTCTCTATGTATTGAAAGTCTGTGTTATGCACTAATATATTGATCTACTTCTCTAAATAAGACTACCATAAAAAGTAAAAAGTTATATGAGCGCTAAAAGTAAGCCTTGTGCATATTTTTCTTCTCCCATAATATTACATGTGGACATGATTTAAAACAAATAGTCAATAAATAATCATGACAAAGTGTCAGTGATAGGCTCGAAATGGCTGGATTTTGATAATTGACACTGAATGTCAAGGTCACAGGTCAAGGTCTTAAAAGAAAGCTTGTACATGATAATAGGGAGTAGACACGTGAATGGAGTCTCTATATATTACAGTTGATTTATGCTATTGATATTGATTTTTAACTGAACAAAGTGATGTGCATATGTACATTTTCAAACACTACCCTATACAAAAACGTAGTAATGCATCTCGATTCACACACATTTACTTAACTTGTCTTAAAAAGGACATTCACTATCGTCCCTTTTTGAAGTGGTAGTTGTAATTTCATTTGTAATTGTGAGACCTTGAAATGATGTAGCATTTCAACAGTTTGGGTATATATTTTAAACAGCTTTTTTTCTGACATGACATTGCATGAAATGCCAAGTTTATTACAAAGGTCAAAAATGAAGTGTCTGAAGTTTCAGCATTACTGGGAACCATGATAGAAATAGCAACGACAATAAGAAAAAAAATTAAACTAGCAATCCGTGTGGCCGATATCCAAAACTTCAATGTTTTCTTTATAAGTTGACCACATGAGGGCGATGTTGATGTCTGTCTGAGTAAGTTAAACTCAGGTGCAATGGAGATTAGTGAAAGTGTTGAATCCACCTTTATATGCATTACTTTAGTTTCGACATCTGGTGCCGATGGCATTGATGTAATAGTGACATTGCTAATGGCGTATTATAGTGTAGAATGTGTCTCATTTGTGAAGGCATTAAGAATTGTGTTCAGCTGCTTGACAATTGAATGGAGCACGGGTCACTTTATTTTAACATGTTTTTATGTATTTTGTGTGTGTTTGAAATTGACTTGCCACGGTATAAAGCGTATACGTTACAATATTAAGGGGATTGTCATTCAAAGGAATAAAACAAACTGAAATAAATTACACCCAAGGTTTACGTTAATATTAAAGGTTAATTAGTGTATAGGCATGGTTAAATGTCTCGTGTGGGGGGGGGGGGGGTAGGGGTGGGGGGGGGGTAGGGTATCTAGTTGGAAAATCGTTTGAATCAAAATGAGCATATCACAAGTATGTGATTTTGGTATACAAAATTTATTTTTGTGAAATTAAACTTTAAAACTAAAAAACCAGCTGGGCTGGGTGGTCTAAAAAATTGAGGCACTTCAAGGGATATGTATGACATCGTGATCCCATTTTAGTGATATGCAAATAAGATCTAAATGCCTTATTTTTAGTATTAGAATGAACTCAAAACTAACTGATACTGACATGAAATTTAGTGGTGATTTTCCTTTTGTAGATTGAGAATTAGTAATTACATGATGATGATACAAATTACCTACACTGTGTCATTCTCAGTCAATATTTTCAACTTCAAAAATAGTACTAGTGTGGTATGAACAACTATATATGTGTTGATATGTTGATAAGGAACTGTTCATGACACGACGTTCCCAGCACGAGGACTGTTATTTTTGGTATCTCTAGAATTCTACAAACTATCCCTACCCACACTCAACTCATGTAAGTCATCTTTCCTACCTACATATTCCATTCAATCTAGTAGTCTTCCCTACAATGTAGTAGCCCTCCCTATATACTCCATTCAATCTAGAAGCCCTCCTATATAGTCCATTCAATCTAGTAGCCCTCCCTACATAGTCAATTCAATGTAGTAGCCCTCCCTACATAGTCAATTCAATGTAGTAGCCCCCCCCCCGCATAGTTCATTCATTCAATCTAGTAGCCCTCCCTGCATAGTCCATTCAATCCAGTAGCCCTCCCTACATAGTCCATTCAATATAGTAGCCCTCCCTACATAGTCCATTCAATCTAGTTGCCCTCCCTACATAGTCCATTCAATATAGTAGCCCTCCCTACATAGTCCATTCAATATAGTAGCCCTCCCTACATAGTCCATTCAATCTAGTTGCCCCCCTGCATAGTCCATTCAATCTAGTAGCCCTCCCTACATAGTCCATTCAATATAGTAGCCCTCCCTACATAGTCCATTCAATATAGTAGCCCTCCCTACATAGTCCGTTAAATCTAGTAGCCCTCCCTACATAGTCCATTCAATATAGTAGCCCTCCCTACATAGTCCATTCAATATAGTAGCCCTCCCTACATAGTCCGTTCAATCTAGTAGCCCTCCCTACATAGTCCATTCAATCTAGTAGCCCTCCCTACATAGTCCATTCAATCTAGTAGCCCTCCCTACATAGTCCATTCAATCTAGTTGCCCCCCCCCTACATAGTCCATTCAATCTAGTTGCCCCCCCCCTGCATAGTCCATTCAATCTAGTAGCCCTCCCTACATAGTCCATTCAATCTAGTAGCCCTCCCTACATAGTTTATTCAATGCATACGCTCTCCCTACATACTATTACGCATCGCTAATGAGTGTGTACACGCAATTCTGAGGTCCTACTCGTTTCTGAGCCTATGAAGCTGCTATTAGTGAATTTACTTGAGGTGACCTTTCGTCTTAAGGACTAGAGACGGCGGATGACTGACCAGAATACGGATAACTGTGGAGCAAAGGCGAATTTCGAGGTTTTTTTTCATGCACTCTCCAACAATACGGACGTGAATACACCTTACACTAGTAAACTCGCCAGGTGTTACCAGGCTGCATAATTGACGAGATATGCTGAGTTGCAACGACTGCAAAGAAATATCTTCACCTAGGGAAACTTTGCCAGGGTGACTCATGGTTCTCTGCCCTCCATGTGGGAGAAAACGGTTTGGAAGACGCCAAGCACATGTAAGTTCTTCATCCAGTACCACTATTGATCATGCTTGTCGTGTCACTGAATCTTCACCCGTGACTCAATGTGGAGTGGTGATCAACGAACTAATTATATGTTAAATCACTGATAAGCCTGACATTCTACCTAATGATCATGACATAATTATAAAACTTTGTATTGGACATTTCAGTGATGGTGAAATTAAGAAAGCAAAGAAAATGTTATTCGATTTTGTAGACGACGGGGAATCTAGGCGATACAAAAAAACGACAAGGTCAACACAATAAAACTAACAATCACTCAAGACATCATAAACTTGATTCAGGAAACTGATCCTGACTATATGCAATGTTTTGTAGCCAAAGACCTATCATATCAAACCCCCCCCCCCCTGTAGATGTGGTTCATGTTGATATTTCTATGATGCTAAAGGAGCTTCATTCTCTGCGTCAAGATATGACGACTATGAAGGAAATGATGTATGTTGATAAACAAGGGGAAACTATTTGATGAAATTAAGACACTGCGATCAGAGGTACACGAACTTAAGGTGTCAAGTAAGAGCTCTACTAATGTGCGATTAACAGGGGTTTGTGACATACCTATGCAAGGTAATACAACGACTAAAAAGGTGTCAACAGACAATTCAATTGTTTGTTTTACACATGCCAATGATGCTTTGACACAGGAAGCAAGTCAACAACATCCACATGTACAGAATGTTCCATCATTTTTATCCCGCACTCGCCCTTTATGTGTAATTGTACCTCGGTCTGAAGTTTCCTTCTTTTCATTTCATTTAATATACACCTGTATTTTCGTTTCTTCCAATCACATTCACTCTGGGTTTCTGCCAATCAGATTCACATTCACTGCCAGTGAAACCAAGCCACAGTGCACTGTAACAGATGGTTTTGTGGAGTGATCAAAGTGTGGGAACTCTAAGAACGGACATTTTATCTGGACTGGAATTGAAGTGAAAACGTTTTCAATGTGTTCCTATCCCTAGCATCTTCAGAGTGCTTGCTGTAGACTTGCTAATGGTTTTGAACTAGTAGAGTGAACTGTGTGCACGCTTGGACAATGTCAACTTTGAACATTGACTGAACATACTCTGACTATGCCCCACATGCCAACATTTGTATTGCAGTATCCAGTTGATCACCATCTTTGAATAGGTCAGCAACCGTAAGTCAAACAAGTTTGTATGCATCAAATTATATTGTGTAATACTTGTAATTTGCATTGGCTATATGTGATGTCGATACTTTGAGTTGCATATGCTGAGTTAGATTGCAATATGTCGGTTATGGATTGTCAATACGTGTGTGTGTGTGTGTGTGTGTGTGTGTGTGTGTGTGTGTGTGTGTGTGTGTGTGTGTGTGTGAACTTGTCTTTTATTCCTTCAAATATTATTTGGGGTACAGTGTTACCTGTATGAAAATAAATTACTCTGTGATTCCATCAGCTGTGAGATTGTTAGAGTCATTGCTGAAGTCCAAAGCACAGTTATTGACTTGTTTTCATAAGTGTATTTATTCAACAATATTTTCGATATTTGTAACTTGTACAACTCCATGAGTTTGAACTACAGTATTCTAAATTGAGGGTGGGCAAGGAGCGGTCCCCCAGTACGATTGTTGTTTATCACACATCCATCCATCCATCCTCCTTTTGTGGTGTTAAAAACATATAGCATTGCATGTTGAGCTGACGAATATCCCCTGACACAAGCCGACAATTAAATGAATGATCTTTCATGTGCTTTTAATAGTGATACCTCTAAATTCCCCAGTTCAAGAGGAATATTAATTCTTTCCTGTCCATCCAAAAACTTTGACCTTCGTGGGCTGAATTACAATATTACGGATTTTATTGCAATGTGTTACAAATAATGAAAACTGAAATGGCCCGATTATGAAGTACGAAAATACCCCTTGTCTACCCTCTCAATTGTCAGGTCAGGTCAGGTCAGGTCAGGTCAAGAGTCGAATGACAATCAAGTCAAAGAGTCAAGTAAAGTCGAGTAATGTCAAGTCAGGTAAAGGTAGGTCAAGGTCAAGTACAGTCAAGTAAAGGTAAGTCAAGTTCAAGTAAAGGTAAGTTTAGTCTTTGTTACCCAGCCTCAGGCCGTTGAGGGCTCCACCCCCTCTGTTGGGATGCAGCCATCAATGTCAAGAGCCTGGCTAACGGAGACTAGGTAAGTTAAGCTATGGATGCATTAGGGGAGAATACATCCATGGTTAAGCCAAGTCAGGAGTCAAGTTGAGTCGAGTCGAATCAAGAATTAAGTCATTAGTCGTATGAGTTAATTCAGCATACACTGATTATTACTAGCTATATTGTACTTATTTCCAACTACATGAGTTGTCATATAAATTTAAGCCATCAAGTGAAGAGATTGGAAAGACGAATGTAAAAAATCCAATCCGCATGGATTCCAGGCTAGAGCAATCACGTTCTCTTGTTGTTTCTCCAAAAACTAATGATGTACATTTTGAGTTTTATTCTGCATGTTGAACAGTAGTTGCATACAATATTAAGCATTTTATGGCATGTAGAATGAGTTGGTTCTAAACATTGAATTGTCATCTGCTAAAGCAGGTGAACCAAGAAATTGTGAAGCCATGTGATATCCTACACCACTGTCATGTGACAGTTCTCATACAACGAACTGGTCATTTGCATAAATTAGCTTGGAAAAAAGTTGTTGAAAGAATGCTTCCCTGTCACACATGCAGAAATATAAGATATTCATACGTGTCTGTGGCAATTTGACACTTTTGTCCATAGAACATATTTTGTAAATTTGAATTTACGTCAATGGTGTACATTTGTGAAATAGACCATTCCACCACTGTAAAGAATCAAAAGCTTTTGAATGTCTAGGCTACACATGCATTTGTAAATACTTTGCTATGCCATTCAATGTGATAAAGTATCATCTCTAGAATACAGAATGCTATAGTATTATTACTCTGACCAGGTAGATAACATAAACAGGCTTGTGGGGAGTGTGATATTTTCTTTTCAAGGAGTCATGGTTGTAGGCGATGAGAAATACACAGTTCAAAGAGTTTTTGCAGTCGGTAGCAATGTAATTCCTTTGTAGTTTGCATGATCAAAATGATTTGATTCTAGAATGTATTTCGTGCAACCATAGAATGTAAAAAATTGTATTAAAAGTATTTCACACAAGCTCCCTGACCATTGCTTGATCCTAGAATATATTTCCTGCAACCATAGAATGTAAGAAAATGTATTAAATGTACTTTGTGCAAGCTTCCCCGACCATCGCTCAATCCTAGAATGTTTTACGTGGAAGCATGGCATATAAAAAATGTACAAATGTATTTCACACAAGCTCCAATCGCCCAACCTTCGCCCGATCCTAGAATGTATTTCATGCAACATAGAATGTAGTATTAAATGTATTTCATTCAAGTTTCCCTGACCATCACCCGATCCTAGGATGTGTTTCATGTAAGCTCCTCGACCATAGCTCAATCCTAGAATGTTTCTCGTGCAACCATAGAATATAAAACAATATCTTCAATGTATTAACTGTATTTTCGCAAGCTCCCCATCCGATCCTAGAATGTATTTCGCGCAACCATAGAATTAGCCTAGCTATGTGTAGACTTGAGAACGGCTATCGCGACACTATTTTGTTATCCTAACTGACATTTTGAATTTTTGAATTTGCCATCCATTCGGTCGCCACAATTTCAACTCAGATTTCAGTATTTCAACACCAAGCATGAGCGCGACTTGGTCTTCATTGGCCATGGAGACAGTTCAACCCACGAGAACAGTGTTATTCGGGCACATTCCGGTTTCACAGCACCAGACGATTTTTTATCGACTCAACCTACTGTGTAGATGCATTTTGTATCTGATGGCTCTGGTACTGAGAAGGGTTTTGAAATTATTATAGAAGATACACAAGGTAAAACATTTTTTTTAAATAAATTCTAACCTCGGATGGTGCTTTGCAATATATTACCCATAACTCTCTCTGATTTGTATTGTCAGACATCATCTGCCATTTCAGAATACCCATTTTCATTGACAGTGATTTATTGTAGGAGATATATATTTTAGGAATTTGTCAACATATTTTATTGAAAGACATAATAAACGTTATTTTTATAAAATGGGGAGCCTCCAAACATACCAGTCAGAGCGAGTTGTGGATAAGATATTGTACAGAGTGGTGTAGTATTGTGTGTTTTGGCATAGATGGGAGACACAGGGGCAAATATTCCCTGTACTGAGGGGCGATATCAATAGTTAAATGTAGGATAAAAATCTAAATTCTTTTACTTTGAGGATGGGGATTTGAGCCTGTACTTTTACTTTGTACTTTTAATGGGGTCTGTTTTGTTTCTCCTAAATACAAATATTTCGAACAAAATGTCGTGAAATTGAGAACTGGAAAAATGTTCGCATAGTAAATACACAGAACGATGAATATAAAGTAAAGTGTCAACAAAAGAACAATTTTTTCCTCACTACATACTTGCTTTGTATTCATAGCACTACATATAACTACATACTGATTTGAAATTGATTGTATGGTCTAAAACGTTTGTCAGTTTTGGCCAATTTAGTTTGAGGGGAAGTTTGAGGGCTAACTTATTTGAGCCTTTTCCTGGCTCTATCCTATACATATGTATATATTACATTTAAAGTTTGCCTACATTGTTACTGAAATTAAAAACTGAACTGCAGTCTTTAAGTAATTTCGTTTCTCATCCCTAGTTAAAGCATATATTAACGAAGTGTTATTTTTACTGTTTTGATTTTGTCAATTTTATTTAACATTCACGGATTATTCTAATCAATAGGGAAAGGATATATCGTGATGGACAATGTAATTGGCACAATTACAACTTCTATTGTAGCTGCCTTCATAGTTGCGTCGTGGTGACTGGATTATTTTGAACAATGTGGAGGTAAGGACGATTTATGGATAAAACTATTTTAGAACAAGAATTAATTTCAGTTGTCTTTCTGACTCTTGTCTGTCTGTCTGTCTGTCTGTCTGTCTGTCTGTCTGTCTGTCTGACTGTCTGTCTGTCTGTCTGTCTGTCTGTCTGTCTGTCTGTCTGTCTGTCTATCAGACTACCTCTCTCTCTCTGCCAATGTTCTATCTCTGCTCCTCTCTCTCTTATTGTATACCTATGTATCCTTCGACCTGCCTGCCTGCCTGCCTGTCTGTTTATCTGGCTGCCTGTCTGACAGTGTCTCTCTGTCTGTCTCTGGCTCTCATACACTCACTCACTCACTCACACACACACACACACACACACACACACACACACACACACACTCACTCACTCACTCACTCACTCACTCACTCACTCACACACACTATACCTATGTGTACTCCCGCCTGACTGTCAGTCAGTCAGTCTGTCTGTCTGTCTGTCTGTCTGTCTGTCTGTCTCTCTCTCTGTGTCTCTCTCTGTCTGTCTCTCTGTCTGTCTCTCTCTCTGTCTCTCTCTCTGTCTGTCTGTCTCTCTCTCTCTCTGTCTGTCTGTCTGTCTGTCTGTCTGTCTGTCTGTCTGTCTGTCTCTCTCTCTCTCTCTCTCTCTCTCTCTCTCTCTCTCTCTCTCTCTCTCTCTCTCTCTGATGGCTCTCGTACTGAGAAGGGCTTTAAAATTATTGTAGAAGACACATACGGTGAACACTTTTTGTAGGGAGGGCTACTACATTGAATGGACTGGGCTACTAGATTGAATGGACTATGTAGGGAGGGCTACTAGATGTAATGGACTATGTAGGGAGGGCTACTACTGGATTGAATGGACTAGGCAGGGAGGGTTACTAGATTGAATGGACTATGTAGGGAGGGCTACTACATTGAATGGACTATACAGGTAGGGCTACTACAATGAATGGACTACGCAGGGAGGGCTGCTAGATTGAACAGACTATGCAGGGTGAGCTACTAGATTGAATGGACTGTGCAGGGAGGGCTATTCGATTGAATGGGCTGTATAGGGGGGTGCTATTAGATTGAATTGACTATGTAAGGAGGATTTCCACATGGATTGCATGAACTATGTATGGATGTCTACTAGATTGAATGGACTAAGTAGGGAGGGCTACTAGATTGAATGGACTATGTAGGCAGGGCTACTAGATTGAATGGACTAAGTAGGGAGGGCTACTAGATTGAATGGACTATGTAGGCAGGGCTACTAGATTGAATGGACTATGTAAGGAGGGCTACTAGATTGAATGGCCTATGTAGGGAGGGCTACTAGATTGAATGGACTATGTAAGGAGGGCTACTAAATTGAATGGACTATGTAAGGAGGGCTACTAGATTGAATGGCCTATGTAGGGAGGGCTACTAGATTGAATGGCCTATATAGGGAAGGCTACTAGATTGAATGGACTATGTAGGGAGGGCTACTAGATTGAATGGACTATGTATGGATGTCTACTAGATTGAATGGACTAAGTAGGGAGGGCTACTAGATTGAATGGATTATGTGGGGAGGGCTACTAAATTGAATGGACTATATGTATGGATGTCTACTAGATTGAATGGACTAAGTAGGGAGGGCTACTAGATTGAATGGACTATGTAGGGAGGGCTACTAGATTGAATGGACTATGTGGGGAGGGCTACTAGATTGAATGGCCTATGTAGGGAGGGCTACTAGATTGAATGGACTATGTAGGGAGGGCTACTAAATTGAATGGACTATGTAAGGAGGGCTACTAGATTGAATGGCCTATGTAGGGAGGGCTACTAGATTGAATGGCCTATATAGGGAAGGCTACTAGATCGAATGGACTATGTAGGGAGGGCTACTAGATTGAATGGACCAAGTAGGGAGGGCTACTAGATTGAATGGACTATGTAGGCAGGGCTACTGGATTGAATGGACTATGTAAGGAGTGCTACTAGATTGAATGGACTATGTAAGGAGTGCTACTACATTGAATGGACTATGTAGGGAGGGCTACTAGATTGAATAAACTATGTAGGGAGGGCTACTAGATTGAATGGACTATGCAGGGAGGGCTACTAGATTGAATAAACTATGCAGGGAGGGCTGCTATATTGAATGGACTATGTAAGGAGTGCTACTACAATGAATGGACTATGTAAGGAGGGCTACTAGATGTAATGGACTATGTAGGGATGGCTACTAGATTGAATGGTCTATGCAGGGATGGCCACTATATTGAATGGACTATGTAGGGAGGGCTACTAGATTGAATGGACCAAGTAGGGAGGGCTACTAGATTGAATGGACTATGTAGGCAGGGCTACTGGATTGAATGGACTATGTAAGGAGTGCTACTAGATTGAATGGACTATGTAAGGAGTGCTACTACATTGAATGGACTATGTAGGGAGGGCTACTAGATTGAATAAACTATGTAGGGAGGGCTACTAGATTGAATGGACTATGCAGGGAGGGCTACTAGATTGAATAAACTATGCAGGGAGGGCTGCTATATTGAATGGACTATGTAAGGAGTGCTACTACAATGAATGGACTATGTAAGGAGGGCTACTAGATGTAATGGACTATGTAGGGATGGCTACTAGATTGAATGGTCTATGCAGGGATGGCCACTATATTGAATGGACTATGTAGGGAGGGCTACTAGATTGAATAAACTATGTAGGGAGGGCTACTAGATTGAATGGACTATGCAGCGATGGTTACTACATTGAATGGACTATGTAGGGAGGGCTACTAGATTGAATAAACTATGTAGGGAGGGCTACTAGATTGAATGGACTATGCAGGGATGGCTACTAGATTGAATGGACTATGTAGGGAGGGCTACTAGATTGAATAAACTATGTAGGGAGGGCTACTAGATTGAATGGACTATGCAGCGATGGTTACTACATTGAATGGACTATGTAGGGAGGGATTCCACATGGATGGAATGAACTATGTAGGGAGGGCTACTGGATTGAATGGACTATGTAGGGAGGGATTCCACATGGATGGAATGAACTATGTAGGGAGGGCTACTGGATTGGATCTCCAGCCACTAAAATAGTGCTATGAGATTGTAGTAGCCCTCCCTACACACTCCATTCAATCTAGTAGCTCTACCTACATAGTCCATTTACTCTATATTCCTATTTTGTGAAAGACCGTTGCAATTCTAAAAAAAAATGAAATACACGTTTCTATTGTACACTTTTAAAATTGTCTGTCAATCTGAGTATCTTCATATTTTATCAATTCAGGCTGAATTATCTTGTACTTGTTGAGAACCAACAGTATTGAGGTTATACACAAAGGATATGTTGATGAGTCAATTATGTATTATGTGAGAAAAGAAAGAACGACAGCTATGAAACTGAAGAACTAGCTGAGAGGTCGGTTGAATTTCGTCTGCAACAAGTCTCGCCAATCTCATCGCATTCACGTATCATTCATAGGGGAAATGGCATGGCCCAAGTAGAAAACGAAAGTTTCTTAATGTATGCATGTGAGTGCTAGCTACATTCTAATTCCTTTTCATATCAGATATAGGAAACCCTGATCAACACGTCGAAGGCCAAGGGGGCTTTAATTGGTGCCTTGTTCCAGTGACCTTTCTTATGATATTATCAGATCTTTCACATTCATTGGATCAAAAGTACCTAATTGGGGCCTAAATGAAGGTTTGGTAGTCGTACACACCTTATCTTACAATGGTCGACATCAGACTGTTGACGAACGGAGTCTGTAACAAACAGGGAAAGTAAAACAAATTAATTGGATTAATAATACTTGGCACAACATTTTGGAGGTTTATATTACATTTCATGGTTTATGAAAACAGCTACAGTTTTATGGCCTCTTTATGGTAGCATGAAATACCAGGGGGACTTCGAATTGTTTGTGAACGTGAACTATTATGTAAAGAGGCCATAAAACATTTTTAAAATATCAAACCATGAATTGTAATACAACCCTCTACTGTTCCAACATGCTGTGCCATGTATTATTAATCCAATTCAGTTGTTCATTTTCCCTGTTTGTAACAGGTACCATTTTTCAATGGTCTGATGTCTGAAGTTGTAAATTGGTTCAAGCAGTCAATCAATACTAAAAATCGACTCATGCCACAAATTCATTTTAAAATAGATAAGAGTCCTGCTTGGACATAGAAACGCTCACATTCAAATGGAAAGTACAAATAGATTTAATCAAAATTGGTTGATTGTTGACAATACAATGTGTGGACAAACAAAGACTGTAAGTATGTTAATGCTGTTACTTTACTCGAATTAAAGTGACTTCAAGTTCATGAATTTTATAAACCATTACAGAAAACAAAACAATAACAGTATGAAGATCATTCATCTAAAAACTATTCCCTTTCTAAATCACTTTTCCTTACAAACCATTCAGTATAATTAGATTCAAACCAACTCACATAAATAACAAAGATTGTGCTCTTGTAAAACATTTCAAATTCCACGATCATGAATATTTATGACATATTCATGAATATTCATGAATACACATCAACATTTGACTGACAGCTTTCAAAACTGTCAAAATGGTTGTTTCACCCATCGCAAACCAACCAGAAACATTTTCCCCATGGCAACAAGACAACTGTACTCTAATTGATCCAGCAGCTAGTTTCATTTTATGTTGATTAGAACATTAACAATGTTTTGCAACGGAAGGATAAATCACAAACCAAAAAAACTATGAAAATATGCAAAAAGTACTAGCAACAATTTTACCTTTACTCAAGTAACGAATAACAATGCAATTATACACACACACACACACACACACACACACACACACAAACAAACAAACAAACAAACAAACAAACACACACACACATACATACAGAATAAGGATATTAAAGGTCGTTACATAAAGAATAAGGATATTAAAGGTCGTTACTATATATATATTGGTGCATAACACTGTACTTAAAGAAATATGAAAGTAAAAGACGAACTGATTGACAATGATATCAAAAGCTAATATCCCCTAAAATGATTGACAAAATCAATTAAATAATTATATTCATTGTATTGTATTGTATTGTATTGTATTGTATTGTATTGTATTGTATTGTAATGTATTGTATTGTATTGTAGCGTATTGTATTGTATTGTATCGTATATCTGAAGACAATATCTAAGCCGTCCTTTCAAAAACGTAACAGGCAAAGTATACTTTAGAACAACTTCTAATATAGAAGAGTTTTAAACTATAAGATTAACATCGGAAAGGGTTTATAAAACTGACTGGAAAAGACTAGCTCGTGATAGAGGACACACCAGAAAACTAGGAGAAGAACAGAGTTTACAAAAGTTGTATGGAGAAGGCACTTGATACTATTTGTGTTTTCTGTAGAATTAAACGACTGATACCAGCTGGAATTGATAGTAGTGGTAATCTCCAACCATTTAAAGAGACAACGCATTGGAAAGAAAACGATCGATGTATGAAACAAACTTTATGTGTAGCAAGACAAAAACTGAAAAAGATTGTGATGTCGTCATTTCCTGCAAATGTTTCCCACAAACTATCACAGGAAATCCACAATGGCAGAACACATATTAAGTGCAGTATGGCTTGTGTACAGGCTTTCCAATTTGAGTAAGTTACCAAAGTGCTTTTTTAACCACATACACCAATATGTGAATTGATAGCAATAATCACTTCAAGTGTCCTAAAGCCAAAACTGTCTTACTGGACTTTTTCATTTTGGTTAAAATTCAGTAAAACAAACAAATGTGCACATTGATGCACATATGCCTGCAGTGCCCACAAGTACATACCCTTGCCGGAGTTATCTTGCAATGTCTATCATTAGAAAGCTGTTTGTTACAAACGGTGGACATTTAAAAATGGCTTTGAAGGTGCCTAAGCCTTCGCCTGACTTGTATTGATACAAACAACAGCGAATGCCTCTGAGGTACGTTCACCCCATGTTCTTAAAAGCTTATTAGTTTGTGTGTATCTGTAAAAGTTAGTCATATCAATGGTATATCACATGGCTAATTTTCACAGACATAAATAAACTGTAAATCACAGTGCGAATCTACATTAGTGTCACTCGCTATTGTTTTGTATCAATGCAAGTCCCTTCCTAGTCTCGGTTACCCAGACTCTCGCCGCTGGGGGCTCTGCCTACGAGACCTCGTTTGGGGAGGTCTCGTAGGCAGATAGAGTCCCCAGCGGCTTGAGTCTGGGTAACGGAGCCTCGATCCCTTCCTTGGTCCGTGGTTCTGGTCAGCATATCTCCAATGGTTGTATAATAATGGTATAGAGGTATCACCTTCGTTTCCAGGTTGTCACATCAACTTATAGTTTCCCTCTGCCGCAATTGTAAAGTCTTCACTGCTCGAGTCGGATTTTACTTTTGATAACCTGCAAATCACAATAAAATTACAGAGAGACAAATGTTAACAGAGTGACTAAAATTTTCTTAGACCGGTTTTTAATCATCTCAGCCTCTGAATGTTTGGGGGGGGGGGGGAATAAACGACGTCTATTACACAGGAGTTGTCAATCATACAGCATACCTAGTACTTGTTATGCAGAATTGTTAAAGAATGATTAAAAATAAATTAAAATGTAATTATTTGTAATTCCTGATTTTAACGACACGTCTCTGCAAAGAAGTATATATGGGCTTCCATAATTGCAAAGTGTATCACATTTTGATTTCCAGATGGACTAATTAATAAGCACATTATCAGACAATGTTCTTCTAAAACGTCCAAGATAAGCCATTAATTACAAAAATGTCATAATTAAAATCAATTTATCATGTAAAACAGTTTAGTTTCATTACTTGTAATGCAACCGTTTTTCATCATTGAGAGATCATATCTCGCACAATACGAGATCTCTTACAACTAGACGAGATGATACGCCATTTTGTCATGGAATAAATCAACATCCGCGTACCTACCCCTCGTCCCTTTCTTCTACAATGGGGTTATTTCCTCCTTCATAAACCCGCACGTTTTCATACTCGGGAACATTAGAGTCACAGGATCTGCAATAAGTATATACAAAAAAAAATGTTTTAAAAATTAGAAGTGATTTTGTGTGATTTATGCATTCGATGTCTTTACTTCAACTACTATCTGACGCGAATCTGCTGGTGATGGTCATGGCCACAATATGCAATGTTGTCTCGTTTGGGATCCATGCAAAGGTTAAGTAGTCCAACAGTGAAGGCGGGGACCCTTGCGCTATACATCTTCAGTCCTGTCCTTTCGCCATACAACCCTATCCTCAAACCCCAAATCGAGGTCGTGAACAGCATGACACATTAAATCTCTCATTTCGTCACTATTAATTAAACGTACCCTTTGTCACTGCTTCCTGACAAAGTAGTTGCTTTCTGAAGAGAATGGAATCCACTGTCGATAGACCTGGTCTTATCCATAGGCCCAGATTCAGTGCTGTGTTCAGAGAGAGACAACATATCAAATTAGACTATTTTCTACAAATTTAAGATATTATCATAATACCTGTACAGTAATTAACACACAAACTCGTAGACTCTGGAATTTGATCATTTGCTAGATGTATTTTGCCTTTAATTAAAAGTAAACAAAGGCGATGTTGATTTTTTTGTCCTAGCTGTTTTAGTAGATATCCAGCGATAGAGTCAAGAAAAAAGTCCAATTTGCCATGGACCGACTTCTGTATACTGGGATCCAATTCTGGGAATTGTACCCAATTATGAAATCTGTCCCACCTTTGTTCCCCGTTAAATGGGGGAAACGAACATGTTGAAGTGAAACAGACAGCAAATGGTCAATTATATATAGTGATCTACGCATGAAGAAAAACAAAAGGAACGTCAAGGTTGTTATGAAATCAACCATTGTAAATTTCATACAATAATAATAATAATATTGTTGTGTTTTTATATAGCGCTTTCCCACTCTGTGGTCAAAGTACTTTACAATTATTACCCCTTGTATGTATAGATCTATAGCGGCACAACCGCCCTTTACTTCCTCAAGTCTATTGCAGCCTCTGTAAGCGCCTAGGATTCAAGTATTCACATTGCAACCTCTATCCTACCAGATCCCCAATATACGATGTATAATGAATAGACCATTTTATATTCGTATATTCGTTGTGATTGGTAAGGGGCGAGATCAATAGTTTACCGTAGGGTTATGTTGGGCCTCAGACCCCCACCCCCATCCCGCCTTCTAACTAAAACTTGGCCAAAATTGAAAATTGTTTCAGAAAGCACAATCAATTTCAAGTCAGTGTGTAGTAGTATCTAGTGCTATGAATACAAAGCCAGTATGTAGTAGTATATAGTGCTATGAATACAAAGCCAGTATGTAGTAGTATGTAGTGCTATGAATACAAAGCCAGTATGAAGTAGTGTGTAGTGCTATGAATACAAAGCCAGTATGTAGTAGTATGTGGTACTATGAATACAAAGCCAGTACGTAGTAGTATGTAGTGCTATGAATACAAAGCCAGTATGTAGTAGTATGTGGTACTATGAATACAAAGCCAGTATGTAGTAGTATGTAGTGCTATGAATACAAAGCCAGTATGTAGTAGTATGTAGTGCTATGAATACAAAGCCAGTATGTAGTAGTATGTAGTGCTATGAATACAAAGCCAGTATGTAGTAGTATGTAGTGCTATGAATACAAAGCCAGTATGTAGTAGTATGTAGTGCTATGAATACAAAGCCAGTATGTAGTAGTATGTAGTGCTATGAATACAAAGCCAGTATGTAGTAGTATGTAGTGCTATGAATACAAAGCCAGTATGTAGTAGTATGTAGTGCTATGAATACAAAGTCAGTATGTAGTAGTATGTAGTGCTATGAATATAAAGCCAGTATGTAGTAGTATGTAGTGCTATGAATACAAAGGCAGTATGTAGTAGTATGTAGTGCTATGAATACAAAGCCAGCCAGTATGTAGTAGTATGTAGTACTATGAATACATAGCCAGTATGTAGTAGTATGTAGTGCTATGAATACAAAGCCAGTATGTAGTGCTATGAATACAAAGCCAGTATGTAGTAGTATGTAGTGCTATGAATACAAATCCAGTACGTAGTAGTATGTAGCGCTATGCCAGACTGTATATAATAAGGAAAAATATGTCTTTTGTTGACGCCTTACTTTATTTTAGTGCCATGCATTTACTATAGCAAAAAATCTTCCATTTCTCAATTTGAAGACATATTTGTATTTAGGGGTACAAAACAGACCCATTAAAAGTAAAATCGTTTTTGTAGGATGAGAACTAAAGTGGCTCAAACCCCACCCCGATCCCACAGTAAACAAATTTAGTTTTTTTTTTAACCTACACTGAGCTATTTATCTCGCCCCTAAGGATGGTTTATTATCGCTGATAAGAAGTCAAACTTCTTTAAAAAGCAGATGTACTCTTTTACTGCTGAATAAAAATATAATTTGACATTTTTCATCAAAACTTCGAAAGTACTTTGGTAAGATCTGAACCACGATTGTGCCCCTGTCAAATCAGATGTATAAATGGGGACCTGGTAGGATAGAGGCCGCTGTAGTATTTCCTATAAACTTATCAAAGCATTGCATTCTAAGTCCATAGTTTTGGCCAGTATGGGACTCGAACGACTTGCACCCCACAGTAATTATTACGAAGACTCTTTCAAAATTGTTGAGTCGGGAGAGAGCTTTTAAATTGTTTTTGCGATAGAAATTTACCTAGTATATAACTTCTCAGCTTTATGGATGTCATGGACTTCCGCAACGTGTCGAACCTCTGGGTCGCGAAACTTGTCTGGTTTACCTTCCAAAGTTGATGGACCAGGACTATAAACAAAAGTAGAAACAAACATTCCTAAAGTCGTCAAACTGAATCTCTCAAATCCGAATCTGCATACTATAAAAAAGTACATTACTTATTCAAACAGCTGATTGCTAGGATATTACATCGTTGGTCAATGTGTGGGGGCGCACTAACTAGCTCCGAGTCGGTAGACTAGATATTGATTAGTCTAGCGGTACATATGCCCACATAAACGTGGACCATTTCAAACTGTTTCGAACCAGCTCTAGAGGAATATGCCGGACTGTCCCTCGGTTTCGCCTTCAGAGAACCGGACCGAGAGCGCTTACTGATCATATGTAACAGAGCACTAACGGGTCAGCAATATATATTGTATATTTCACATATATTTTTGCAATTATTCTTATCATCAATGGAAAATCAAATTATACATTCTTTAGACTAGTTGTCATAGTTACATGACTATCTTGGACATACGATTACTGATCACTCTTTGATTCAAAAACTAACATTTTTTTCTAATACAGACAAAGGTAACTAACTCCTGATTATCCTGTTTGTGCTGTTGCCGGCGAAGTTTTCCATACCCCTTCTCTTTTAATTTTGGAGATCTATAAAAAAAAATAAAGCACAAAGTAATTCATTGGCGCATGTTTATTAACAATTGTACGCAGTCATATGAAGGTATAAATGTCCACAGTGTGAAATGATCAGTGTGTGTGGATCGGTTTAAAATTAACTTGCATTTGAAAGAGCATTGCAAGGTTAGTGTTTACATTCGAAGAGTTTCCATATAACCCAAATGGTTGAAGAGGAACACCACTCCAGGAAATAGAGACATTGTCATAAACTATGGGTTCTGGAGAGTTATTTCATGAGTTTTACATCACCTAGAATTACTTGACATTTCAGAGAAACATCAAGTGGATCTTGTGCCTTTTAGGGTATGACTCATTCGGTGCAAAACTTCTTATGAATATTCATAGTACAACCATGAATATATCATCTCACGATTCACATCACATAGGACCATAGCAAAGATATCCTATAAAGGCACAAGATCAACGTGATGATCCTATGAAATCGCAAGTAATTGGTGGTGATGTAAAATCATGAAATGACTCTCCACAACCCATAATCCATGTAAATGTTGTTATTTCCTGGAGTAAAGTAATAATCTACACTGACGGATTGCTTCATAAATTTCTTGCTTTCAACCAACTGATGAAATTTTTATTAATACCAAGTTTTAAACAAAACATGATCAGTAGATTTCAAAAGGCGAAAAAACATAGAAGTGTTGATGTGTCAATAAAATGATTTTAAATTTGTTTGGCGATACTTACTCCATTCGCGGTAATTCTTTGTCATAGCCAACTTTACCATATAACCAATATGTCGTTAGAAGTCCCTTGCCCTGCCAAACCAATCAATATGTGTTATCTCATCAGTGTAAGTTTTATCTATGCCAATATAAAGTTCTGCCTAAAACAGTTTGATGGTGTGACTTGATACCTCACTTGGTGTTTGGTACAGCCAGAGAGAATTATTGTCCACAACCCCCCCCCCCCACGACCACCAGATACATACCCTCTCAAACATTCTCTCTCTCTCTCCCTCTCTCTCTCTCTCTCTCTCTCTCTCTCTCTCTCTCTCTCTCTCTCTCTCTCTCTCTCTCTCTCTCTCTCTCTCTCTCTCCCCTTGAGCGATTTAATTAATATTATAGGGTTATATAATTATAAAATGGGGAGATCTTGCTTAAAAAGGACTGCTGAACACTGGGATAAGACAATTTTTGGGGGAATGGAAAGTGTTGCCAGCATCTTCTTTACTGTACTCACAGCCGACCTTACCATTGTTTCAAAAAGTACGTGGGAAGCAGTACCCGGGTGCACAACCCTGTGCTCACGTTTATCCGAATCATAGACAAGGAAAATATTTGCCTAAATTTTACCACTTCTAAAAACAAAGACCAATACAATGTGAATAGAGAGAGTCGTTACAAGATGTACCTTGACATTGATTTCACCCCTGGATTCCATTTGGTACCCTAAATCAATTTCTTGTAAGGCAATGTATGTCTGCTTACTCATGTGGATGTGGAAAGCTGTAATGGGAAAAAAGTGACGTAGTAGTTTACGTCATGTATATGTGCTGCTGTCAGTTATACAAAATGATATTTCAGTAGACGTAAATCATTAAGTTCAAATGGCGTACTGAGGAAGGGTGCGAAATCATGTAGTGTGTCAGATACGCTGTGTTGGGGCGCCCTCACACATCGGCCAATTCACTCGTGATTGATTAGTCGATAGCGTGGCATGAATGTCGTGTCCTACAGGCTAGGCATGAAGTGATGTGAAGCTGAACAGCATGTAAAATAAGAAATAATTTGGTATAGTAAGAAATGACGAGAATTTGTTACAATATGTGCAGCACGTTGAAGTCTTACTGCGACCACTGGGGGCTTCGCGATAACACAGAGCATCCCAGTAACACGTTAACGAATGGTTAGCCCTATGTGGTCGATGAGGGCGCACAATGTGTACAAGGATATTCGAGTACAATTTACAAAACAGCCCTTTTAGCGCTGCCAAGCCCCAGGGACTGTGAGAGAGTCTAGAGCGTGCATATTAGGAAGCCGTTACAAAGTTCCTGGTGATTGGATATACTTCATTATTGTAACAGGAAATGGGTACCCTACCATGATCTACTATTGTTTTCTATAGCCAATCAGGGCGTACATTATTGGTGCTTCAGGTCAAATTTTGCAATTCTGTGATTAATTTCATGCCACCGTTATATGCAATACGTTCTGGTTGTAGAACTAGAGGTATCAAACAATAATAACCAGGGCTCGAAATAATGAAAAACATCAAGTTATCTTGTTCATTAGACAAGTAGAAATTAAGAAAAAACACCAAATCAGAAGGTACTTGTTCACAAAGTGATTATTTTTTTTGTAAACTTTATTGAGATGTTTTATTGAGATGTCCCTTTTGATCAGTTTTTGCTACCATGCACATTACCATAACTCTACTTTTAGTTTGAGTAAACCCATGAAATCTAAGCAGACTAATCATTTGTATGTTTCCACTCATGTTAAAATATCACTTTGAAAGTGTTCCTGTACCTACGACAGGAACGTGTTACTTGAGAAACCATGATAAATGCTACTTGTCGATTGAGATAAGTAGTTTCTAAAATCAGTTGCTGCCCAGTGCTTCAAATCACTTGTCCGGGACAAGTAAAGCACCCTTATATATTTCGAGTCCTGTATTCTACCTCAGACCACTAAAATAATTAGTGAGCTGAGATTTTACTCACGTTTACCCAGAGATTCCATCCTTGAAGCGATATTAACGGTATCACCAAATAAACAATAACGAGGCATTGTTAAACCAACAACCCCAGCAACCACAGGACCCGTATGTATACCAATACGAAGTTGAAGTTTGTCTTTAGGACGGTGACGTATTTTGAAATGTGTGACTGTACTCAGAAGATCCAAGGCACAGTTGGCAATTTCAGCAGCATGTCGGTTGCCATTTCTTTGCGGTAAACCAGAGACAACCATGTAGGCATCACCAATTGTTTCTACCTGCAAGTGACGTTTACACAAACAACATTAGATACAGAAATTGTTTCCACCTATCGAATGGCTTAACACAGAACATGGTAGACACCACAACTGTTTCTACCTACCAAATGGCTTGACACAAAACATATCAGTTTCTACCTATCGAATGGGTTAACACAAAACGTGTTAGACACTACATCTTTTTCTCCTATCGGATCCGGATGGCTTTACACAACACGTATTAGACACTACAACTGTTTCTACCTATTGGATCGCTTGATGCAAAACATGTTAGATGCCACAACTGCTAAAATGATCATGTGACATACAGATATGTTTGTATAGGTTAAACCATTATTCAACAGGTGGTATATATACATGGTAACATACAGGACGATGGAAACAATATCATAATATAATTGTGAATGTGAAACTTTCATTCAAACACAGCGACAGGTGATCAAACTTTCCCATGGATAACAATCCGATGGTAACTATTAAAAGTTGACTTTAAAGGACGCCACCAACGTCGAAAGATTGGTTAAACAAGATTTCATTTTAATATACACGTCATGCATGTCAGTGATGTCACAACTAACCTTGTACACGTCATGTTTGTCAATGATGTCATCGAAAGTACTGTACAGATCGTTGAGTAAATCTACAACTTGAAATGGACTACTTTCTGAGGATAACGCTGTAAATCCAACAATATCGGAGAAGTAGAGAGTTGCTCGGTCGAAGCTTTCAGCCTGTACGGGCTTGCCGGCTTTCAGTTGATCAGCCACCAACCTACCACATTAAATCAAACACATAACATGTATTGAGTTCGGTGAAAGAAGGGGCTCTCATTTAGTAATTAAAAAATACACTGAGTTACTTTGAAACCGATTTCATGCACTTTTTGAGTCAAGTTGAGAAAGCAATTATTCTGTTTAGAAGAAACCTGAGTATGTATCTCTATTACCTGCTTTGCCAACATATTTCAGTAAGCCATGCCCTTTAAAAATGATTATTTTTTGAAGAAAGCTTATCAGATGTCTAGAACAGTACATATTTTAAGCTAATCAATTTTAAGTTAATTATCACCGGTGACTTCATCATTTACTTTCATCCAATCAGATAGAAGGTATTATGACATCATTGTTTAATATTTAAAATGCAAACACTTTCTTAATCAAGAGATTGAAACATAAAGGCCAGTAGGAGAAAGGATTTGGAGGGGGGAAAAGGATACCATCTCGTTAGGAGAGGTAACTGGCGAACCATAAATCTATGTCTGTTGAACTATTCTTGTGTGTTCGTGTGATCCGAGTACAAGAGTAACCGTTCGGTACAAGAGTAACCCCTGAATGTAGTGTACAGTTAGCTGGATATCGTTTAACACAGCATTCTAAGTAAAGAAAAGAGATGTCTCGGTTACTAACTCCTAGTATCGCGTGTTGTTATAAGAAACAATCTGTAAAGATCTGGAGCAACGGGGAAAAATAAAATGACAACTTACGGGGGTAACATCCTGTAAAGCAAACGATCTGTCTTTTTCTTCTCCTCAACCAATTGTGTGGTTCGTTCCTCTACAACATCTTCCAAATTATTTGCATATTTCTCCATCATAACCAAAATATTATCCACAATATTTAAATCACTTCAGAAATAACGAATAAAAAGTAGATTCGTGTCAATGAAAGCTTCACGTTTACCATGATGGTGAAATATTTTTTGCAATAACACGTATGACATTGAATACTATATTAGCCAATAGAATGCATTATTATAGAATAAGTTCACCAATAAGATGCCCTTTATTGGGTTTCAAATCAACCAATAGCACACAGTGTACTGCAACGAATGACACTGCGTGTGTATCTCAAATCAGCCAACAACGAGACATTGCAATCTAACGACTAATATTTAAGTATCGCGTCTGCCTACTCGACTCCGGCATACAGACGGTCTAGTCAAGATTACCAATTTCACCAAGCAGTAGAATTAAATGTCCCAATATTTTTTTCGTTCGGCAAAGGAAAATACTCGTGATCTAAGGGGTCTTTGTCACTACTCGTCTAGCAACTCGTAGTGACAAAACCCCTTAGGTCACGAGTATTTTCTGGAGAATATAAACATTGGCGAATAACATAATTATGCCACTGCCAGTAATGTCAAAAAAAATCATCGGGGAAAGTCTGTTAAAATTGGGAGTGATCTTTATAAGGATTACCCAAACAATTGCTATGTTTAGCATCGTCGTCACACCTTGAAATGGTGAGCCTACCGACGAATAAAAAAATGAAAGAAAAAATTCAAGTCAGAATAATTCTATCTATGGACCAGATTGGTCCCTCACATTTTCGCCCCGATTCGTGCATGTGGTGTTCCTATTTTACTCAATGACGTTGTGTGGGTTTTTTTCTGATGAAGCCTTCGGGACGTCAGTAAAAAAGGTCATATCCCACATGTAAAGGGTCGGTGAGGCCACAAGGCCACACTAAAATATAGAGGGCGCCCTGTAGTCCATATTTGGCAAACATTCGTTGACAGTCAAGGTGGAAAGAAACCTGAACTAATTATACCCATTACAATGTCACGTTTTTTTTAACTCAGGATTACTGAAATGTTAACCTACTCGCCACTTAGTTTCTTCAATTCTGATCGTATTTTGCTGAAATGTGGTCTCTGGTCTGGTTGTTCGTGCCAACAATGTATCATTAGCTCCACTAATCCCTTGCCCATATCCCCATCTTCGATTGGTAAAGTAGGTCTGTATGGAGTGCTTTCTCCAGACCGTACCCGATTCACAACATCTGATAAAAACAAACATGAATTAAAACATCTTCAAATGTTGGCAAAATATATAGTTATTAGAACAAACAGTCTTACTATGTGGTTCTAAATTTTTCTTACAGGCAGACAGGCAGGCAGACGGACAGACGGACAGACAGACAGACAGACAGACAGACAGACAGGCAGGCAGGCAGGCAGGCAGGCAGACAGACAGGCAGAGACAGACAGACAGACAGGCAGACAGGCAGGCAGACAGACAGACAGACAGACAGACATGCAGGTGGGCAGGCAGGCTAGCAGACATGCAGACAGACAGACAGACAGACAGACAGGCAGGCGGACAGGCGGACGGACGGACGGACAGACAGACAGACAGACAGACAGACAGACAGACAGACAGACAGACAGACAGACAGACAGACAGACAGACAGACAGACAGACAGACAGACAGATAGACAGAATCGCAACCTACCTCTTGGCGTTACATTATCAAATGTAAAGGGGAACGAACGATTTATAATTTCATATACAATGATAGCAAACGAGTAGACGTCTCCTTTCTGGGTTCCATTAGGTGGCGGGAAATTCAAACGAAGTATTTCAGGAGCAGTCCACAAAAGACCTAGATGAAAGAGGATGATGATAACAACGGTGATACACACAGTCTTATTCCCTAGTTATACCATACATCATCTCAATGATATCGGTCACACTTTCTTACAATGCGACTAAACAGTTTTAAACTTATACGCTAAATACTCACGTGAATACTTTTCATGTTCACCAACATTAACCTCTCGCTGTCCTTGAGTAAAAGATGGAACACCGAAATCAGTCACTTTCAAAACCCATCGGTTATCTATAACACAGTTTGTTGATTTCAAGTTGCCATGGGAACCTGTTGAATGTTTGGATTTGTGTAAAAACTCTATTCCCTGTCAAAAATAGAGAAACCATAACTGGTAAGTAAATGGGCAGGCAGAGTCGTTCTTGAAGACGGGCAGTGAGATGTACATCCCATGGCAGTAAATAAACACAATGTAATACGTAAAGAATGCTATAAGTTATGAAGAAATGGAAGTGAAGTTACATTTTTTTCTCATCACATGAAGCGTGATCACTGCCCATACATGATTGTACAGCGCCATCTATCAGAATCACGCTAACCCTTTTGTTTAATTTATATTCTGTTATTACAGATGTAGCTGCTGGGCCAGTAGTCTATCAGCTAGCCCTCGGATGTTCTTCCGATAAAATACGACACACAGCCGAACAACACTATCGAGGATGGAACATCCGAGTTCGGGCAAGCCCTCACATGCGAACTTCGTTCGCTTATAGTTATAGCATCGAAAGAAAGCCCGAACGTCTAGCAGCAAGACTACTAGGCCAGCCGGTAACATGCTAACTTTAAAAGCTGCTATGGATCGCAATCGAGGTTTTGCGCACTACAGGCAGAGTGTCATCCTTCGGCTTTCATTTATCCTCGGACTACAAAACCAATATTACTACAATACTATTATTACATATGCATATCTGCTGACTGCCGTGAGACAGTGTGACCATGACAACGACCTCCACTGACCATGGCTGAAGAATAAGTTTCAACTCGGTGTTTCTTGGCAATCACGTGTTATGTAAATAATATGTAAATCATGAAACTACTCTCCAGAGCCCATTGTTGACCAAAATGATTTATTTCCCAAAAATGTCGTCAAATCTGGCTATTTTTTGTTTAAATTTGACACTTTGAAGAAAATCTGTCATGTACTAAATCTAGCTAATATTAATTTATGTTGTACTTTACCTTGCACATGTCATTCAGAAAGGAATATTTGAAACTTCGGTCTAGCTTGATTTCGTCATTTTCTAGAACATCCTGCATTGAGAGATATTATAAGTATACAATTACAACAATCACAGTTCTGTACACACACACACACACACACACACACACACACACACACACATACACACACACACACACACACACATACACACACCTTTAACAAGTTGCAAATTGGCAAGAAGCGTTCTATTCAAATACCTGCAAACTTCCTTTATGGCAATAATGCCATAGCAGACATATATGCGGCGATTCTATGCAGGCACCAACAAAAGAGTTGACATTCTCGTGGTTTAGGTCTCTCGTCTGAAATGACAACCGCACTTAGTAATTAAAATACCATCAAGTGATATATAAATACCATCAAATTATACATCAATACCGTCAAACGATGTATTAATACTGTCAAATGATATATGAATACAACGATTTGTGCTACCTTTATGTATTTGTTATATTTACTATCTTAACATGAAACCATGTGACCAGTCCCAGTGAACTTTGATATCTAGTCATACTGTACGCTCATTCTGTAAAGGTTGTAATAGTGATTGTACTTACTTCATTGAGTTCAATTAGAACATTTTTTGTTATTTGTATGTGATCTTTTTGAATGTGTTTGATGGCTACCAATGTGCCGTAATATCTTCCAACGTTCGTAAACAATTGTACATTAACAGGAAATACATGGTTCGCTCCACTGCTAGTAGTGACAGATGAATGCATTGTGGAGGCCTTCGATGTTGCCTTAGAAATACGATCACCTTCCCCATCAGAATCATTGCTACTCAAACTTGGCTGAAAAACGAATGTAAGAGTTGTGCTTGAAAATATGCCAGCTGATATAAAATCAACAAGTCTTCGTAGAACATATACTGAACTAGTAATACCAAAATTTACTAATTCATATTCTGAATTTTTTCATGACAAATATGGCCGCCAATGTGGCGTACATATGTAATTCGGCCGTATTTTGACTATTTGACCCTTAAGATGGAGGTAAAGGTCTCATGTGAAATCCCATTATGGATAACACTCAAATGAGGTCATTATCCATTAAGTTTTCAAAGTTAGTGAGCTAA